>NC_132882.1:22959939-23002439 GCF_030463535.1 Salminus brasiliensis
TGAATGAATAACCCCTTGCCATTCTTTCATACAAAACAGCACAACTGGGATCGATTAGGTAGAAAATGGGACCCCAAATTCTGCTCTGTATCATTTCCTCATCTGAGCTCCACTTCCCTCTTGCTGTCGCCTATTGCCATTTCATGCCGACTAACATGAAATATGAACTAGAGCCGAGTTGGGCTGGGTTATATCATGTATTAGGACTATTATTAGTCTATGACTGATGTTTTTCCTTATTCTGAGCGGCTGATGGTGGCTCAGTGAACACATTAAAAACTGGGTCTTTAACACAAAAAAAAACAGTTAACTATTTGCTAATTTAAGTCCAATATAACCAACTTAAGTCAAATCACCATTGTTTATTGTTTATATGTGCATAGATGTAAATCTGTAATTATAAGTATAATTAAAATATAGAGTGAACCATTCACTTTAACCTTTTAGTTGAACAGTTTCAGCTTGGCTGGAGAGGTGATGAGCAGGATCAGATGTGTTGAGACAGGAAATAGTTGAAACTGCAGGGCAGAGGTCGCCAGAACTTTTGTTTTATATATAAATATATATATATATAGGAGTGGGTTTGTCTTTTTCATCTCGTACTGAGGTCATGCCATCGTAAATTAAGCCCGGGCTAACGCCGATTACTAACCCTGAACCTTCAGTAATTCAGTGGCTCATTTCTGATCCTGGATCAGCACGGAGCTCATGCTCTTCCAGCGCATGCGCACTACACTGCGCTGCACTGCCCGTTTTTTTTTCCGGAGACGGGAGAGCCGCAGCCACGAGCGCACTCATGTCAATACCCATTAGGATGCTCTGCTTATGTCCATAGGCTGCGTTTGGGCCCATTCTCCGTTCTGCGATCCGGATTTACATGCGAACCTGTTTAATTAGGGCGGCTCCCTGCTTCTCCAGCATCCGGCGGAATATCTGTGTCCTGTGACCTTGCACTGAATGTCCTTTAAAACGGATTTTAATCCCTGCACGGTAAGGCTAAATTAAGATCACCTCGAGCTGCGGATGTCCTGACGTTTAAAAGAGAATCGGTTGGTGACCGTTGATGCTGGGTCGTGCATATAGATACTAGCTAGCTTGCTATGTGCAGGTGCATCGACCACGCTGACCACCCAGAACCGACAGCAGCGATAACGTTCATTTTTAGCTCGTAACCTCATCAGTTAACGGCTTTTACTCTCGGTCACGCTGCTGCAGTCCCAGTCCCTTCAGTCCCTGGTAGCCTACAGCTCGGTTGTGTGGTCCAGTCTGTTCCTGTAGGCCTACACTGGCTTCATTTCTGCAGCGTGTTCAGCTCCTGCGCCGTGCGGTGCTGCTGCTCGCTGGCTCAGACCGTGAGGAGGAAGAGGAGGAAGAGGAGGAGGAGGAGAAGAGGAGGCCTCTTCTCTTCACTGGGAACGGGATAGAGAGGATGCGAGGCTGAAGTTGGTTTCAGGTCCACCTTAAACGCTGCTGCAGTTTCGCTCTGGCGGCTGTGGAGGCCCCTCAGTGTAACTGCTGCATCGTTTAAGGTGGACCGGATCAGTCCAGTAAGGAGCCTGGTGGGACCGCCCGCCTCCCACTGCTCTGTATTCGTGAAGCACCTGAGTCAGTCCCGCTGCACTGTTCCCGGATTACAAAATGGCTTCAGCTGTTGACTGATTATCTTTAAAGCTCGGTCCGTGTGGGGATGTGCTGACACATGCTGCCCCGGCCTTTGTGCTCCAGGCCCCATTAGAGCCACCTCACTGTTTCTTGTGACTCTAATGACTCTGAGTTAGAGGTGGGGAAATATGACGACATGATGACGTTATCGTGATAATAACCGGACGGTATATTTTCGGGGAATATCGTAGATATCAAAATTTATTTTGACCTGTAATAGGGAGAACGGCATCCCTGTCGTTGTCCCTCCAGTCTGGAACACCTTGTACTGCACTAGTGCTATGTCATTTTGGCAGAGCTGCGCACGGCCTCTCTTGCGAACTGCTTACCGCTGCGTAACTTCATATCCATCATGTTTGTGTACAGTTCTGGATCCTGGAAAATTACTGGATCAGTACACAGGCTTCTTTCACTTCATATGTATTGCCTTGATTTGTATTCACAGCAGTGGTGTAACAGTGAGGTACACTCTCCACCTGTAGGGGGAGCCCAGGAGTGAGAAATATTCTCATGTAATGCTGCTTTAATGACCACCCATGCAGCTCAGTGTGTTCAATTTTGAATAGAAATAATTATACTACTGCATTCATACCATCACACACTGTTTTACTGGCCTGAGGCATTTTATGCAGACATCTCTCAAAAATGTATAAACACTGTGAATGTTTAGGGATGCGTAATATTTATGAACACACTCTCATTGCTTTAGGACACGTAACATTGTTGTAGAAATTTAAGGAATGTCTTCAAAAACGTTTATCCTCATCTCACTTCATGATTATGCTTGTGACTGTTTATTGGCATGGACTTTATCATTTCACCCAAAATGTTATCTTTCATGGCTTGATGGCATATTTTCTCTTGATTCTGTGTTTTTATTTTTTGTTTGTTTTTGCTTATTATTGTGCTATCCGCTGTCGACCAGAGGAGGATGGGTTTCCCTTTTGAGTCAAGGTTTTTTCCTCTCGGCCTGAGGGAGTTTTTCCTTGCCACTGTTGCCACTGGCTTGGTCAAAAGAGGCTTGGACACAGATCTGTGTAAAGCTGCTTTGTGACAGCATTCGATGTGAAAAGCGCTATATGAATACATTTGAATTGATGCGAATTGAACTCTTGTCAGTAGTGAAATCAGAAATTAAAATGGAATTTCTCTTTTCTTGTTTGGCAAGTACTCACCTGTATTAGATACATAATGTAATCCACATTGCTTTACAATATATTTGTCTGATTCTGGAATAGTGTAACATTAGAAGCAGCAGACACATCTGTCATAGGGAATAGCTGTAGACAGACTAACTAGACTGTCCACTTAATATTACTGCTGCACTTTTGTGTTTACTTTAAACCCCTCTCTTTTATTCTCTCTGATTTAAGGAAAATTAGAAGTTGAACTGCAACAATGGATATTGTAACACATCTCATCAACGACACCATTGAATTCTACAAATGGGGCCTTACCATTGCAGGTAAGTCCATTTTTCTTTTTCATTTCTTTGATTCTGTACCATGCATACCATGACAGAGTTTCTTAATGAACAGGCTGTCAGTGTCTTTCAGCATTCTTCACTGGACTCACCTTTTATATTCACTGATTAATATTAATTGCTCCATAAAGCAGTTTTACTTAGTCCTTTTAATGTAGAGTGAACAGAAGGGGGCAGTAGGAATCACAGTCCTTTTCATATGTAGTCCCCCATTTTATTGGACCAAAAGTAATGAAGTAAAGTGTGAATAGTAGTAAAGCAGACCTCCATGAGACCTAAAAAAACAGTGGAAAAAAAAAGATGAAGAAGGTGAAGGAAAACACTGGTTGTGTCTAAAGGAAATAAACATTGAGGGTTCAATTTGAATTAGACATTTGGAATCTGATATCAAAAGTAATAGTGGTCAATGCATTAATACCTTAAAAACTACTTAAAAACTACTCAGATTTAAGTTATTTTCATTGAGATACTTTACTTAGGATGAGCATCTAAAAGTAGGCTGTCGGTATGAGGGTGAGCTATTTCAGGCTATAGTTGTACTGGGACTGGATCAGATTCATATTTCTTTTTCTCATAGATGTTAAAGAGAAACAATCACTAATATGATCTCAGAAGGTTTGTAATGTCCTAAGACTAAGCTGTGTGGGCAGTTGAGATGAACATTTAACCAGAGCATGAAAATAAAAGGAAAAAAAGAGGAACAGACAGCAGCAGCAGCAGTGTGAATTCTGTTCAGTTCTCAAAACTCAGTGGATGGATTCAGCCATGTCACTACATTAGTGATTCAGCCATGTCACTCCACTGCTGCGTTCTCTCCACTGGCTTCCTGTAGCTGCCCACGTCAGATTCAAAACCCTAACGCTGGCCTACAAAGCCAGGAACAGAACAGCCCCTCCGTACTTGATGGCAGTGGTCAAAAGCCGATCTGTACCAAGAGCCCTTCGAGCTTCAAGTACGGCTCGGCTCGACCCGCCATCCCTCAAAATCCACGGAAGACAAGCGTCCAGACCTTTTTCTGTCCTGGCACCAAAGTGGTTAAACGAGCTTCCCCTGGTGTCCGAACGGCCGAGTCGCTCGCTGTCTTCAAACGCAGACTGAAGACCCACCTCTTCCGAGAGTACTTGGATGAATAGAGTACTATGGACGCCTTATTGCATTGTGTTTAGTAATGTCTAAGCTTAGAGGTTTCTTTTGAATTATTAGTCTATTCTAACTAGCTAAGGCTTTCTTGGGTAAACAGCAAAGCACTTTGTAAGTCGCTCTGGATAAGAGCGTCTGCTAAATGCCAAAAATGTAAATGTAAATGTAAATGTAATGTAAATGACACCTTGCAGAAGGATTTCGACCTAAATATTTATTTGAGACACAACAGAATGTGCTTCATTATCCAAGTCTATCCAATCTATCTGAGCATTATCTGTGCATATCTCTGCATTTCACCTACTAAATGCAAAGGGACCCAAAACAGATAGGAACTAAAAATGGTAGAATTACAGACCTGGCAGAACACCATCACATATCAAGCATCTGTGCGCAGTCATTGTCGGCAATTGATTTGCAGCAAATACTAAACACGACAGTATTATTTAAGATTATATTTGTTTGTCCAATTGCTTTTGGTGTCATAAAACAGAGGACGTATGTATAAATATATGTCTTATGGGCATGTTCCCCACAGTGCCTTGAAAAAGCATTCAGCCTCTTTGAATATGTATAGGGTACGAATGACACTAATAAAATTAATAACTGAAAGCGCTTCTTGAAAAAGTATTTAGTAGACATACACACCAGTACTTGACGGGACCACCTTTTGTTTAAATAAGAACTTTAAGTCTATTATGGTAGGTATCTACCAGCTTTGCATACTGGAAGGGTTTTTCACCCTCTGTTTCTGGCTGATTTGCTCCAGATGGTTGAGGTTGGTTGGATTATGTTTGTGGATCACAATTTTTAAATAGTGCCAGATCCTTGATTGGATTGAGATCTGCAGTTGGACATTGTTGATCATTTTGTTATTTAGATACTTCTGTGTTGCTTTGGCCATTTGCTTGAGTTCATTGTTCGGTTGAACAGTGAAGTTTCTCCCAAGCTTTATTTTGTTAGCTGACTGAAGCAGCGTTTCTTGCAGTATCTCCTTGTACTTTGCACCATCCATCTGTCCTGTACAAGATGCCCAGTCGCTACTGAGGAAATTCATACCACCATGTTGCCACCATGCATTGAAATGGGCAATGTTAGGTTTGTACCCCAGGTAGCAAAGAGAAATGTTCCTAAAATGCTCCATTTTTTATCAGCTGACCACAGAAAATCTGCAGATGTGAAGCTTTGGTGTGTTTTTTCTTCAGTAGTGGCTTTTTCTAGTTCCCCTCCAATGCAACACTGTTTGCAGACTTCTCGGTATTGCTGATTGATGTTTCTTTACTTCAGTCTCAGGCACTGAACTCTGTAGTTCCTTTAAAGTGATTGTTGACCTCTTTGTGGCTTCCCTCAGATGTCCATATTTTCCCCGATGCTTTTAAGGAGTGACATTATCTAGGTAGTTTCTTCATGGTATGATTCAGCTTCTATTTCATCACAAGAGATCCATCCAGCAGTGCAGACACATTGATATTATTTTGTAGCCTTTAGGTCTTGGTAACAGCTTTTACACAGTCTGAATAATGGAACAGTCTGAATAAAACTTAGAGGGTAGTTTATAAAAAAAACAAAAAACAACTTTGAAATGATTCACAGGTAGAGGCCAATTGTGTTCTCTTTAGGGCAATATGGTGTTTCAGTTAGGAATATTTGTTGAATATTGATGATTGCAGAGACTTGAATGGTACTGAATTGAAGTACTGTACCTATATGGCTCATCCAGTCTAAATACCTTCAAATTAAAGATCATATTTTGTTCTTTAAACATAATAACAATTTAATGGAGCACTAAATGACAAAACGCCAGAAATTACACTGTCCTGTTGCTCATACTATATCAAGCATAGCTCTACCAGCTAAGGACACAGTACTGAGTAAAATCATAATGAACTGATTCTTACTCTATTCTGTTTTATAGACAAGCGTGTGGAGAAATGGCCACTGATGGACTCTCCTCTCCCCACGCTGGCCATCAGCTCCTCTTACCTGCTCTTCCTGTGGCTGGGGCCAAAGTTCATGAGGAACAGGGAGCCTTTTCAGCTCCGGAAGACCCTTATTGTTTACAACTTCAGCATGGTCATTTTTAACTTTTTCATCTTCAAAGAGGTGAGTCCAGTCGAAATAATGGGGATGAAGAGCTATACTGTGTTAGACTGCAGATAATTAAGCAGTAGAACACAAGAGGAAGTGTGTTGTTGCAGTAGATCATATGTGACAGCTGTGATATTATTTACAATTACAGAAAATTGTGTTGTGTTCTTTCCTGTTGCTTTACAAAGTAAAAAGTAAAGCAAAGAAACCTTGAACATTGTTATAATATATGTATTTAATATTAGCAGCTTCTTCTTCTGTGCAAAAAGTAGTTCCACTTCAAGTGGCATGTTGCAAATATTGTTATTACTTAGTTAGCGTGGTTAGTGGAAGGATACATTTACATTGACAAAGTTGAACTGTTATCACTGGGGATGCGCAGTGATATTGGAACCATATCAGCATCAGCAGATATCGCCATCGGACAGATGTTTAGGTTTTACTGTTACTGTTTCAACCCGTCATTTCAAATCAGTATTGAGATCGGCAGATATGTACTTAAAAGAATTCCTATAGAGATGCATAATGGTTATTAGTTATTACAACACAGGCAAGACTCTTTTTGGTTAAGCAAAATGTATGGTCAGAGCTACCTTTAAGCTGCATTACAAACTAACAACACCAATCTTTGCATGTTTGTAATCTCCTTGACTGTCACCTCAAGTTTATCACTGAGGCTGCTGCATGTGTTCTCCTTGATCGTCCCCTTCTTCAATCTGTCTTTTAATGGATCTATTTTTACCTGTTCTATTTCAGCTCTTCCTTGCAGCACGGGCGGCAAACTACAGCTACCTCTGCCAGACTGTAGACTACTCGGACAACCCTAACGAAGTCAGGGTGAGTATGTTCCTGGATCACTGATGTGATTAGCATCAGTGTTTCTATGACCATGGCATGGTGTCCATGGTCGGCATGTCTGGCCATGGGAAACGAAACACAATGTAGATGCTCTGCAATGCGATCCCTGCTCCTTATCTGGAGTAGTCGGAGTGGGACTGTAAAGGAGCTCAATTTCAGTGGTCTGTGACACCAGAATCATATACACACACACACCCCGACAGACTGACTGTGACAAATGTCATTGGCCAAAGATTACCCAGCTTGCATAAGTCAGGGGTCATGGTGGTATCCAATGGTTATTTTCTACTACCCTATTTAAAATCACTGAGTTGAGGTTAGGACCTGACACTGTTTTTAGGCTCAGAAAAGACTGATGTTCCAAGCAAATTTTGAGTAACTTGTTTCTGTTCAGGTCAGTATAAACTGCAGTATTGAAGTAAAGTAATTTACTGAAAAAGTAAAAGTTATTGCTCTTTACGTCATCACTATATAATTTATATAATATACTATACAATAACGTGTTTTTACTGTTCTGTGGCAATGTCTTTCTCAACAGATGGCAGCTGCCCTTTGGTGGTATTTTGTCTCAAAGGGAGTAGAGTACCTGGACACAGTGTTCTTCATCCTACGTAAGAAGTTCAACCATGTCAGCTTTTTGCACGTTTATCACCACTGCACCATGTTCACCCTGTGGTGGATTGGCATCAAGTGGGTAGCAGGAGGACAGTGTAAGTATTCAGCAAGCATACCAGTGAGAAAAGCCTGTTTTTGGCCAAACGTTGTACAGTCATTGATAATGGTGTTTTGAATGCCAATGTGTATGAGAAATATTTGTTTGTTTATTTCCTCTTGCAGCATTCTTTGGTGCTCATATGAATGCAGCTATCCATGTCCTTATGTATCTCTATTATGGGCTGGCTGCCTGTGGGCCAAAGATCCAGAAATACTTGTGGTGGAAGAAGTACCTGACAATTATCCAAATGGTAATTTGACCTTTAAATTATTGTTGTTTGTTCGGATTGCAGTAGTGCAATAATGCTGCTTTAATAGATTTGACATTGTGTGCCAGATGTTTATTTCCTTTCTCTCCCTTTGTTAAGCCCCTTAAAATGTGGGCCTAAAAATGTTCTGAGAGGGCCAGTTAACTATAAACTTAATTACCACTACAACTACAGATGAACGTAATTATGCACAGACTTGTGCAACTGATTCGCCGTAAACACCGGTTTAACTCTGAGGGGTTCAGAATTACTGCAGTCATCTTTCTAGGCTATTAATGCGTAATTCGACAGTTCTGTCGTGTTATTTAGTGGTTAGTTGTACAAGGATTACATTTGCTCTTGATTAACATCCTGTATTGACAGATCGACAAGAGCGTTTAATTGGTAAAGAACCTTTACATCAAATTAAGGTTCTTTAGAACTTTAAAATAACACACATCTCTATACCAAATAAGGTTCTTTAAGGAACCAAAAGTGGTTCTTTTATGGCATTGTTCCCAGTAACTTTTGAGCAAATTCAATCCACACTTCCTCTGCAAGTGATAAATAGTTACTAGCAAAAATTACACCTAATTACAGTTAGCATCATCATTAATGAAGATTTCTAAATGTTAGAGACTAATTGTTGTTCGTTTTTCAGTGAATTTCAGTGACTTTACAACTACTCATCTCTTCCTCAGATCCAGTTCCATGTTACCATTGGCCACACTGCTCTGTCCCTTTATACTGATTGCCCCTTCCCTAAATGGATGCACTGGTGTCTGATTGGCTATGCCCTGACCTTCATCGTGCTCTTCGGAAACTTCTACTATCAGACCTACCGTCGCCAGCCCCGTCGTGAAGGTCCGCCTAAGGCAGGCAAAGCTGTGTCTAACGGGGCTCCTAATGGAGTACTGGCGGCCAGTAATGGAGTGGCTGGCAAGATGGCGGAGAAGCCCGTGGTGGCAGAAAATGGGAGGAGGAAGAGAAAGGGCAGGGCGAAGCGTGACTAGAGCAGAGAGGGGATAAGGGGCAGGAACAGGCAGGTTTCCATACAGACGCTGCCAAGACCACAGACTAAATAGCTGATGGAAGTGAAAGGACATTGGCTGCCTGTTTTGAAAAAGCTGTAAGATTTACAGCTCTGTGTAGGAGGTGTTTTTCACCACCAGGCCTGGTGGATCGAATTAGAAATATCTGATAAGAACAAATTGTGTTCCCTCTCCTTACAGCCGAGTTTTTTTGCTGATTGTGTGCATAAGCATGACTGTAAGGAGACTTGACCTATTCATGCTTTGCCCACAAATACTCTTTTGTCAGAGCTTTCGCCAAGTTGGACAAGCGTTACGGAATGCTGGCAAAAATCCTGTTCAACCTAATAAATCTATTTAGGTTATTTAGGTTGCTTATACATTGAAATGCTTGGCTAGTTGGACCTAGACAGGTTGGACGACAGATTTCAGCTTAATCACATAAAAATACACCTTATCTGTCATAACTCTGAGACCTTTCACTCTCATACAAAATTTGAAATTAACAATGTACTCTTAATGTAGGTACTGTTGGGCACTACTATTTCTCATTTCTTTGAATATGATTTTTGACAGCATTCTTTATAGCTTGTCCAACCTCACAGCAGTTGCTATGAAGGAACACATTTGAGGGCAGAGTCCTGATAGGTCAGTGGAATACCAACTCATGATCAAATGGGCCTCAACTCCTAATCAAGGCATGATATCAGTATTCAGTAATCTTTCATACCTTCATTCTCTGCCTGTATGTCTGCCTTTTATGTCCTTGTCCTGTTGATTCCCCATAAATAGGTGGTCAGGCCAGTTTTTCTCAGAGTAACATACACTGTACGTTTACAACCCCCTACACACATGCTCCAGGACAGGCTGAAAGAGGCCCTTGGTCTTAGTTTGTAGCATAACTAATGACACATCAAAAAGTAACAATCTTCAAAAAGTACAAATCATCAAAAAGTACCCTTTGCAGAACACAGTTTAGCATTTTCTCTGTGCAAACACATCTGTTTCAGCCCATAAAGAGCTTCATAATTAGCATATGAGTTTTCCCAGGTGTGATCGAGCAGGGAAAGTTGCTAACTTGTGTTTTACAGTTGTACTCCAGAACACTTGCACATCGAGTATGGCGATGCAAATGCAAACGCAAACGTCTATTTGAATGTTTTAAGCAGCAACTCAAACGCACATCAGAAAGCATCCAATTGTGCTGTTTTATATCTAGCAGTAAAAGGGGTCGACCAAATGTGATTTATCATCATTCTAATTTATTTATTTATCTATCTCTTTTTTTCTTAATTACTTAAGTGTTATAGTTTTCTCTTTAACATGTCCTTGTATAATCTGACACCTAGCTCCTGTAAAATTGCCTTTTCCATCAGGTTCTTGGAAGGGAAAGTTTCACCTTCAATTATTATCATGCATATTTTAGAGATGCGCTGCTGTAATCATCACATTCAGGCAGCTGAACTGAAGTTACATGAGTGAGACATGTCTATAGAAACGCTCTCTGAAGCCTGCACTCTTTCTGAAATGTACGTCTATGAGGTCTGAAAATGTTACTTGTCATAAGTTTCCAAAAGAAATATAATGCTTGTGTTTTGTGTTCTTGAATAATTGTTTGTTTGTTTTTTTATGTTGTATATGCTGTGTGATTTTGTACATTGTGCTTTTAAAAATAAAATGGGTATCATGAAGGGACATTTCTCCGTCCAGATTGCAGGGTTTTTTTTCACCCTTCTTTTTCTGAGTGACAGATTTGGGAAGCATGAGATGACCATTTACACCTGGGTTACAATGCAGCAGTTGAGTTGACTCTCTCTCACACACACACACACAGGGCTTGTTAGTTCAGTGTGTATTAATGTAAGTCTTAGGCACCTAAGAAAATTGGTATTGCTATTTATCTTGGCAATAAGTGGATTTTGCAAAAATGTAGGTAATATTAGGAGTATCTCCTTACCATCAGCAATCACATGAACTGGGTTAAATCGTTTAACTACATACATATTCATGCACAGTCTTACAGTACAAATGTGTTTACAATTAATGATCTACAGTTAGTAATATATAAAGCTACTAAACAGTAATTATGCATTAAACATGTACAGATGTGTCTCTGCAGAGGATCTAAAGTTAGTTACACTTTGCATAGCTCTATGTTTATTAAATATGTCCTCTTCATTGAATTTACCTAAAATAATGGTACGTTTAATCATTCATTGATCACATTATTTGAGAATTTCACTGTGGGGAATTGGGTTCCTCTTTTATTCCTTATATTCAGCTCAGGTTGTATCCTGACAGGCAACACAGAGTTTCCACAGCTTTCACTGTGCAGTCTTCTTTTATTAATGTGATCACTGGGCCTCTTGGAGATCTACCTTCCTGCAGGTTTTGCCTCAAACCCACATCTATTACACTTCATTCAGCCAGTCATGCACTTTTGAAGACAGTAACTTGACAGGTCAAGTGAGGAAGATTAGGGCTGGAGTTAAAGTCTGCAGGAAGGTAGTTGTGCAGGAGCAGGGTTGCGCTGGTTCATGAGTTCTGCTTGAATCTTGCTGTACCTCTGGTGGCCAGTGGGAGGAGAATTGCTCCAGCAGCCCCTTCACAGCTCCATATGGTGACCACATGCTACATTTTTTTGTGTTTTATGGATGTTCCTGTCCTGAGGTTGGTTCACTTCAGACGATTCTATGGCTTTAATACCAAAAACAGTCGTAACTCATTTTTACATGACTCTTTTCCAACTTCTCTCTATCCCTAGAATTAAACAGGCTGTTATTCTTACTGTGCCTTTAGGACTGATATATGTAAATGCACTTTGTTCTGACTGGCTGCTTTGTGACTGCCTCATTCAAAAAGTGGTTGGGGCTAAAACTCTCCTTATAACTTCAACGTGAATTAGGGGGTGAACTGTAATAAGCTAGATGGGCGGATATAGGCAAATACATGGTTTTCATGACATTAAAGGAACAATGAAGACCAGAGACTACCTGGAATCATCAGGTGCAGGACAGCCCCTGTGTTACATACTGTATCCTCAACACACCATTTTATGTGCAATATTTCATCAAGCACTCACATTAGGTCTTATAGGTCTTTTATCATGTCTTTCCTCCATCCCTGAAGGTCTGACCACTCAACTCAACTCAAGAGTGCATATCACCACCTCTCCCTTATTCATACTCTCTCCTGTAGGAGCTGCCAGAAGGTAACCCCACACCAACACACCAGCTGCATCATGTCCCAGTGCCCCTCCCATCCCCCCCTTCTCTCCATTACTCAAAGGCTGTGAGGGTCTCCAAGGACCAATCAGAATAAGGCTTCTCCTCCTCCTCCTGAGTGGTGGAGACAAAGGTTTCCATGGCAACTGTACACAGCTGTTCTAAATGCAGCCGTCTGGCTCCCCCTCTCCTCCACCTTCTGCTCATGCAGGAGCCATCATTTTGTGGGCCTCTATGCTGTAGCATTGATTTCAGTAACCGTCTGTTTCTCTGGCTATGTTGTGGTCTACATCCAGGGCTGTCAATTTGAGGAGGGGTGCAAGGGGATGTCTTTGTTCAAAAAATCAACTCTACACAACATAATGGTTCTATACCCATTAAAGGTTGTTTAGGGTCATACTTGCAAGCCAAGAACCACTTAGGAATTATAAGGCCTTGTTTAAAAATGTATGGCATTTGGCTCATCCAGAGCGACTTACAGTTGACTCACGTTACACAGTCAGGTGAATTTTAGGACGGTTAGGACTTCACGGTGCATGATTTGTGAACACAGTGTTTTTATAAATCATGTGTAGGCAAAGTCTAGACAAAGGCTGGGCAATTAAAAATAAAAAAATAATCAAAAATAAAAAAAACACCAAAAAAACACATGTTTATTATGTAGTTTTTTTTTATTCTGTTAGTACTTTCCCCACTGTGGTTATGTACTGCTGCTTTAAAAACACACTACTATGTGCAGAATCTCTCTGTTGAGTCTGCAACAGTGAAACATCATGGAGCAGAACTGAGCAACCCCAGTAGTTTATATAATCGTTCATTAATCATAATCAAGGTAAAATGTTCAATTAATCATGATACTGATCTGACGTCCTATCGCCCAGCATTACTCTGATAACTTTTACTGAGAAATTTCAAGTACATTTTATAGACAAGGCCTTTGGTTTTTAGAAGTGTACTTCCTTTGTTGCATTTTTCTGTTTATTTTTTAATACAGCTCTTTGCCATTAGTAACTCCACATGGGTTTTATTTTTTATACATCAAATTACTCCTGTCCAGGGTATATCTAACTGATTTGTACCCACTACAGCTTTTTCTCTTTTCTCAATTTGGCCTCAACATGGAACCAATAGCATAGAAAACGTAGAAACCAAGCAAATACAGCTTCTGTAAGCTTCCTCAATTTCACATGCCAACATTATCACCTGTTCTGTTCCCAAACATACGCTCTAAAACCTGCCCTGTCACTTCACTGAGTTTGTTCTTGAAAGTTTTTTACAAGGCAGGGAAGAAATAACTGCATTTTCAGTTGTGCTATGCGGCTGCTTCCCTAGGCAGGACCAGCAGACTGAAGCTCTGTGGAACAACGCTTCTTGTCTTTGATTCTCCACGGATGCCATAGTAATATAATCCCCTTCCTGCCTGCCGGAAGCTCAGCTCAGTGAATGAAAGCACAGAACAATGAAGCAAGGGCTGGTGCCCCATCTGAGGCGCTGGAGATGTGTTAATCACATAAGAGCTACCATCACAGAACAGACAGAGAATACACACACACACACACAGACACAGAGAGACATTATATATATATATATATATATATATATATATATATATATATATATATGTACACTGCAACATGTCTCTGCCATAGGAAAGCCTTGTATCTCCACAACAGCATCTTTACAGAGGAGGACAAAACCTTCTTAACTTCCATATGTATATACATAAGTGTGTGTGTGTGTGTGTGTGTGTGTGTGTGTATGTGTGTGTGTGTGTGTCCAAAGGAAGGAGCTGCTGATCTCACAGTTGCTGGGCAGAACTGTTCCTATGTGATTTTAATGTTGTAATTCCTGCATCATTTATGTATATGGTATTCTACTCAATTGGCTTACATGCTCAAGCTGCAACCCCCAGTAATGTAGCCAAAATGTTAACGATCACTGAGTCAGTCTACTTATGGCAGTCATAATAAAGTGCCTCACATTTCCCAGCTGCTGTAGATCCCTGCTCACAAAGCTACCAGCTATCAGTCACACATCGTTATGCAGGTCCAACATCACACAGTGAAGATCTAATCACACTGTGCTCTACCATACACTTCTATGCTCTACCACACATTTGGTATGGTGAAATGATGCCCCTTTCAGTATAAAATATGCCTTTCATTTGCACAGTTATACAGCAGAGAAGAGAAAGAGCAGCAGCCAGCTCATCTCATGACATCATCTTAGATGGTGAGTGATGGAAACTGTAGTGGACGGAGCAGTACACTATTAACCCTGGCAGAACAAGACCTGCTACGTCATCCATATAATCACTTTAAAGGACTTCAATTTTTTGTAGCTGTATTGACGCATGACTCTGCAGAAAAGAACTGAATACATCAGGAATTAGAGAAAGATCAGCGACGTCCAAAATGTGGATTCATTGGTTTGTTGCTGTTTTTGTGATTTGTGCCATCCTCCATCATCTATCAGGCACAATAGCGGATATTTACTGATACTTCCCATCCATATAGATCTCCTATCTGCCATGAAAACATACATATGGCCAGTGTAAGAACAAAACCTAATTTATTTCAAAATAGTAACTTAAATTAGTTACATGATTTGTGTCAGAGATGCGATAACTGATCATGATTTGAGCCAATAAATGATAACTGATCATAACTTGTCCAAATACTGGCCAAAGCAACCAGTATAATACTGGCCAAACCAAGACAACCAGTCTTTATGACCAATGTACAAACAGACTGGACATATTTCTTGTGAATCCAACACAATCATCAGACCTGATTAAATTTTGGTCGAGCTATGGCTCATGCTTTAAATACTGGGTTTAATTTTAGTAGGCTACATCATGTCCATGTCAGACAGGTTTCTCTGTTCTCCATATAACCGAGGCCCCGCCCGTTCGGTGACGTAATCTCCTGTCGTTCAGTGGTGCTGTTGCAGCAGCCCCCCTCCCTCCCCCCCTCTCTCTTCCTCCATCACCCCATTCAACAGAGTGCAGGAGAGGATGGGATGCTGAACGGTAAGGCCTTTCTTCTTAAGCTTTATGAATTGACGGATGTGTAGATTATGACTGACTGTCTCTTTTCTGTAGATCTGCCTGTTGATCAAACAGGCGACAGAGAAAGCTGTGGTCTGTTTACAGCTGTAATCTAGTCCTTTTAATCGGTCACCTTGGAAAGGTTATAAACGACGGGGTTCTCGTTATATGGGCCTGAATAGCTCAGAAATGATCACAGAAATGGGTAAACCATTGAACAGAAGGACTGAATACTAGTCTATGTAGAGGCTACCTAGCTATAGTCAAGGCTACACGTTTACAGTCAGGCTCTTGAGCACTGGAAATAATACCAGTACTCTGGTTTATACTGGTCTGGAACCTGGAACATAAATCACAGATAATAACCCACAAACACGCCGCTAAGCTCTTGTTTTTTAGATTATACAGTAAAAATACGCATATCCAACGACTGGCAGGTCAATCTGTTAATAACCCCTTTAATTACATTTAAGTCATGAGTCACTGGATATGAGGGCAGTGTTAGCTGGTGTTGAACACCGGTCTAGGCGCGACATACTGCCATTAAACACGGCTTTACTTGCATATCCAAACCTCTCTAGTCTGTCTATAACCATGTGTTAGTTTATTCCAGTGTTTAAGGAGAGACCATGCGTAAAAGCGACGCCTCCATAATGGACACCAGCGCACCTCCGTGTGACAGATGACAGTGTTTCCATAGCCTTCATCAGCTCGTCAGATTTAACCGGTTTATGATGTGTTCAAATATAAGTTGTATGATATTGCGAAATCCAACAGCCATGACATTTCTACGAGTAAATGATATATTTATGCAGTACATCAGGCGGTATGTCTGTTTAGGCGAGTGGCCTATGCTAAGCTAGCGACATTAGACGGCATTAGACGAAGCTCAGTATTCGTGTTTTTCGTTCCACCTTAAATCGTACAGTAGTTAGTCTCGCGTACGAGCGGCACCACAATGTATCTGTCCCTCCATTTAAGGTGGAACGGAAAATTCGAGTGAGAGGCTGCACAAATAGCAGCCAGCGGAGACATTACGAGCCCCGGATAGACTGCGCACCGTGGTGTTGATGTCTAGAGCAGGTAGAAACTTCTGGCTTGTTCGTGTTAAAGTCTATATTTGCAAAAATCCATCCCTCCTTAGGGCAGCGGAGGAGCGGAATGGACGATGGTTGACACCTGAGCACTAGCAAACGACGATGAATCCGGCCACAGGGGGCGCTGGCGAAGGCCCGCGGGAGACAGACAATAGCAGCATGAAGCAGCAGCAGAGAGCATCCTCCCCGGCCAGAGGCAAAGACGTTACACCCAAAACACCCTCCAAAGGCAAACCCGTTTCCTCGAAGCCCGGCGGCAGAAACAGCCGCAGCAGCTCTCCTGCCAGCACGCCCAAAGACAAGCAGTCCGGCAAAAGCTCCGCGTCTCAAAGCCCCACTCTGAGAAGAGCAGACAAGACCAAGAAGATCGAGGAGCGCACCAGCTCCACTGAAGACTCAGGGGGCACCGACGACTCCCCTTTGAAGGGTGACCCTTACCGCGTAGTGTCCGATCAACCGAGCTCTTCCAAATCCTCCCAGGGTAAAGGCAAGACTCAGAGAGCAGAGGGAGCAGCGTCTGGCAACAAGCAAGCAGCTAAACACCCTGTGGGATGTGGTCCTGGCTTCTGGAGGGAGGGATGCCTGCAGTCTGAGCTGATCCAGTTTCACATGAACAAGAGCTTGAAGAAAGAAGGAGCTGCGCAGCCCAAGACAGCAAACTCTCCTCCCAAGGAGAAGATGGAGCTGTCACTTCAGGCAGCAGACAGGCCTCCTGAGGCTGAGTCTGAGATGGACCAGGAGTTACAGGCTGAAATTGAGAGGCTGAGTGATGAAAATGATGACCTCAAGGTAAGCCCGGATGATCGCAAATAGGGTATATCACCTGAATATGAAATCATGAGGACATAGACTGTCACTGATGATACTGTAATTTGTTTAATTCATCAGCATGAAATAGAAGAGATGCGGGCAGAGATGGATGAGATGAGAGACACTTTCTACGAGGAGGATGCCTACCAGCTGCAAGACCTGCGCAGAGAGCTGGAGAGAGCCAACAAGAACTGCAGGATCCTCCAGTATCGCCTGCGAAAGGCAGAGCGGAAGCGCATGCGATATGCAGAAACAGGCGAGATTGACGGAGAGCTTCTGCGGAGTCTGGAGCAGGATTTAAAGGTGCCATTGAGATTGTAATGGGCCTTAGGTGTTAATGTGAAAGCAGTCCTGGATGTTGTATCCACTGTTATAGGGTGGATTCAGGTGTTACTTGGAAAGAACGTAATGTGGGACACATCATTGGCCCTGAATTAGACAAAGTGAACACACCTCCACCTTAAACCCATCCGTGCAGTACACATACAGACTAGTGAGCACACACACAATTGCATTAGCCTAAAATCCCAAAACCTCGACATGCAATGGTGAATAAACTACATTTGAATTAAGGAGAAAAAATATGAAATATGTTTTTTGAGTAAACTGCTAAAGGTAACTTCTAAAAGCAGTGTAACCAATAAGTTGGAAACCTATTTAGCCATTTTAACACTTAACCCCCACCCTCTCTCTTAACCTTTTCTAGGTGGCAAAGGATGTGTCTGTGAGACTGCACAATGAGCTGGAAAATGTGGAGGAGAAAAGGACAAAAACTGAGGAGGAGAATGAAAGACTGAGGCAGCAGCTGATTGAGGTGGAGGTGACTAAGCAGGCTTTACAGAATGAGCTGGAGAAGGCCAAAGAGGTGAGGCCTTTTGCATTAAGTATTCAAAGGGAATAAACTGAGGCACAGCACTACACAAGAGTTGTCTATAAGAGATGCCTCATAAAATGCTACATAAAATATTATATAACCCACAGTACGCATGTCGCATGTTTAATGTCCAATGTTTTCATCAGGCGTCTCTGAAGCGGAGAGGAGGCAAAGATGCACAGAAGTCAGAAAAGAGGACTCCACAGACCCCAACAGAGGTAAAAACATAGCAACAATATCCATTACTGTTACACTAGGACAGATTACACTGAAATGTCATAACTTCATTTCATATTTCAGGCTGATTAATAAAATGACCTGTTTTATCAGGAAAAATTAGGGAAATGCCCTCTTTAAAAACACATCTATGTACTGTAAAGCTAAACCTATCTGTGTATTCGTTTAGCCACCGTAGGATGATGTGGCATAAACCTACAAACAGGGAAAATAAAATGGAACAGCTATTCAGCAATTCAGTTGTAATAGCATACATGTAAGTGTTGCAAAATAAGTAGGTGTGGAACAAACTCTGCTGACCTATAAACTCATCTCCTGCATTAAAAGCTAAAATGCATAATTCTAGAAAAAGATTGCTGTAGGGAGCATATTTACTGTCATTTAGATTTAAAAATTATCTAATATAAATGCATAAACCAATAATAATCCAAAACCACGAAAGAGATCAATTGACCTAATTTAGGCAGTGATTCAGCTGAAATTTAAGATTGAATTTGATTAAACCTTTTCATTAAATGGGTCAAGATTAGATTTAGCCCCATTATTTGAATAAAGGTAAAGGTGCACGTATTTGGAGAAAGGGGAAAGGGCCTTGCTCAAGGGCCCAACAAAGGGGGCATATAACCCTGAGGGGCTTTTTCCCCAAAGTTCCCCAAGTTACTTTATTTCTCAGCAGTTGTGTTAAATGTGATAAAATGTCTCCACAGGAGGAAAATGAAGATCTGAAGTGCCAGTTGGCTCTCATTAAAGAAGAAGCTGTTTTGATGAGGAAGAAGATGGCTAAGATAGACAAAGAAAAGGACCGTCTGGAACAGGAGCTCCAGAAGTATCGCTCTTTCTATGGTGATGTGGACAGTCCTCTCCCTAAGGGCGAGGCTGGTGGCCCTCCTACCACGCGGGAGTCTGAGCTAAAGTTGCGTCTTCGACTTGTGGAGGAAGAAGCCAACATCCTGGGCAGGAAGATTGTGGAGCTGGAAGTGGAGAACCGTGGGCTGAAAGCAGAGCTGGACGACATGCGTGGGGACGACCTGGCTGGGGGCTCGGCGGACCCATCGTCCCGAGAGCAGGGTGAAGCACTGTCAGAGCTGCGACAGCAGCTGCAGCTGGTGGAGGATGAAGCTGAGCTACTGCGTCGCAACCTGGCCGACATGGAAGAGCAGAACAAGCGGGTGACGGGTGAGCTAAATAAACTCAAGTACAAGGCCGGCTCGCATGAAGGTCCACGTCACAGTGCAGGTGCGGCAGCGGATGGGGCTAAAACCGAGGCCTTGCAAGAGGAGTTGAAGGCTGCCAGGCTGCAAATCAACGAGCTGAGTGGGAAGGTGATGCAGCTGCAGTATGAAAACCGTGTGCTGCTTTCCAACATGCAGCGCTACGACCTGGCCTCACACTTGGGCATCCGTCCCAGTCCTCGGTAAGGCAGCACAATAAATTGTTTTGTATCTTCTCAAATCCTAGATTATTGTTTATTATCTGCTTAAGCCTTCAGTTATTAATCTAAAATACTTATTATTTAGAGACTTTTTATAATTATGTGAATACGACTTTGAAACAAGTTTGTATTAGGCAGTTATGAAAAAGAAACCGAAGCATGGGGTTATTATTGTTGTAATATTAGCATATGCAGGGTCGATATTCTAGATATTGATAGACATGTCTTCTTATAGTGAATTCACCTACTCCAGCTAAAAGGTATTCAGTTGTGCACACTATGGCCCGGTCAGTATATTAATTGGCTGATGATATTGGTGGACACTGACTGATGTGTATATTTTTTGGTGTTTTGAAAGTATTGCCAGTAACATGGCAATAATTACTGATTTTACACAAAGGGATTAAAGGATTCCATTGTACAGTTTCCTGACAGTAAAACTTTAGGCCACCTTTTAGCATGTACACACCATGTTTCTGTGTTTTTATGAAGAGAACTATTAAAAAATAAGAGGCATTATACAGGAACCAAAACTCAGATCTCAATCTCCAAATGGTAATTTTACCAACTGGTAAAAAGTGCACATAGCATGAATACTGTACACATTAGAGCGCTGCCAATGGAGTGGGACACTCTTGCAACTGCACATGAGCCTAATGTCATGTCAATGCCCAATGCCAAACATCAGCTAGAGGGGAACAGAGCCATCAAAATTGGCCTGTTGAACATTAAATACCTTTGGGATTATTATTATATTTAATCATCCAGTCAGTAGCTGACATCATTATCAGATCCTTTACAGTCAAATATTTAGTTTAAAACATTTCAGAAAAGTAGAGACTGTAAAAGAAACCTCCCATTAATATCTATTAATATTAATACCCTAGATTTTACCTTTGATGAGCAGGTCTCCATAGCAATGCAATTGTAATGCATACTAAAATAACTGCAATACAGTGTTTTGTCCATACCGTGCAGCCACAGCCCCAGGGACAGTGATGCCGAGAGTGATGGAGGCCGCAGGGAGAGTGACGACGACTCCTCCCGTCTTCCGCCGCACCGCAAACGGGAAGGCCCCATCGGTGGAGAGAGCGACTCAGAGGAAGTCCGCAACATCCGATGCCTCACACCCACTCGCTCCCTATACTCCCCCGAGAGCCGTTTTTTATCCAGAAGCCTCAAGGACCGGCAGCAGATGATTGATATTCGCATAGAGGCAGAGCGTTTAAGCAGGACCATCGACAGACTGATTGCTGATACCAGCACCATCATCGCTGAAGCACGGGTCTATGTAACAAATGGTGAGCTGTTTGGCCGGATGGACGAGGATGAAGAAGGCAGTCGAATACGTGAGCATGAGCTTCTCTACCGCATAAATGCTCAGATGAAAGCTTTCAGGAAGGAGCTCCAGAGCTTTATCGACCGCTTAGATGTTCCTAAACCAGAAGACCGGGAAAGTGAAGAGCCCCTCTCTGTAAGTCTAAAGAAATGTAGCGCTTATTCTTACATATGCCTGAAATCATCAGTCACTGTTTCTCTCTGTATGTCTCCTTCTTTATCTAGCACTGATACAGAAGTGGAATATTTGATGGTGAAAAGCTTTTTACACTTTGTGATTAAATGTTTACATTAACACTTTGTGTCAAATGTTAAAAGTTGAATTGTGTACATAAATGATTTATTAGAAATACGTACAGTAGACTTAATCAGTAGGTAATTATTGATGATTTATCAGTGCTATTACATTTTTACAATGTCTGACTTTCTCTCTGTCCACATTTGCTTTTCCTTCATTTTTTGTTTTGAATGATTTCACATCCACTCGTTTAGATGTTCCAGCCTATCATTTTGCTCATCCTCATTCTTGTTTTATTCTCCTCCCTATCATATGGTACTATTTTCAAACTGGTCTTTCTTTTTACCCTTTTCTTTGTTCTGTAAGCCCACCACTCCCCTTCCCTTTTTTTAGTCACATTTTTTGTTTTCCTTTTTCGATTTATTTTGGACATGTCATTAAGGTTGTACAAGGTACAGGAGGCTTTTCATCTGTTTACGCATGGGATACAGTTACTCAACCAAACACACACTTTCAACCAACAGTGATGCCTACAAATCATCTTTACAGTTACTGTTGATGTGGTAAGTAAACTAAATATTCTAATATACTGTTTGCTTTGCAGAATTACAGTTTATAGCACATACATCTATTTATAAATGATCAGGGTAAACATAGTATGCTGATTTTGTTTGTTGAATATGTTGACAGTACACTAATTGATCAGATTTTATTAAATCAGTATTGTAAATCCTGAAAAAAATTGAGGTATGTTTTGGATCATTATCTTGTTGTAGAAGGCATCCTCTTTTTAGCTTCAGTCTTTTCACTGATGGCTTGATATTTGTATCCAGGACCTGCTGGTATTTGTGGAATCCATTCTTCCCTACACTTTAAACACACACACACACAGAGTGGTGGGCAGCCAACTCCAGGGCTCGGGAAGCAGAGAGGGTTAAGGTCCCTGCTCAAGGGCCCAACAGTGGTAGCTTCCCGAGCCCGGGTATCAAACCCACAACCCTGTCATCAATAGCCCGGCGCTCTAACCGCTGAGACACCACTGCAATCTTATCTTAACCACCACAATTCCCCTAAACTGGCATTTCTAAATAACAGTTTACATGGTAAAAACACAAGCTGAAGACGTTGCGTGGCTACCCATTTATAGCCTTCCCCAACCTTCCCCTGCCTATATTACTTTTGTGTTTAGCTCCTCAGACAGTTGCTTAGTGGAGCCCATGGTTGCTGAGTTTTAGTAGAAAATGTATATACAGTCAAAGAATGTATAAAGCTTGGGAATTTGACTCGGCTGACTGTTCCTTATTACAGTCGTGGCATATCTCTAATCAAAATTTGAGACTGGTCAAAAATGTGGAGCCTTTGCAACCCACAGGGAGGCCAACATTTTGCCCAGGTCATAATAATTTAGATTTAGTTTTCTTTTTTATGTTATGAAAATAACAGAAGTTAGGGAGAGAAGTGTAATTCATGTTTGATTAGCTACAGATGCTGTGTTTACTACTTCTTATTAAAAAAAAAAAAAACACACACACACACATACACACACACACACACACACAAAATATCCAAGGATGCCTTTTCAGCTTTTTCATACAGGACACCCTTGCTCAGACACTTGAAGCAGACTGTTCGTGGGTATTGCATCGGTGGTGTACTGGCTCTGAAGACACGGGTGCAGACTGGGGAGCCTGCAGTGGTAGTAGCTGTGTGTGCTGCGGGGCGGGAGGAGTGTGTTTGGAGTCATGTGGGCCGTTATAAGCAGCTGGAAGAGGGATGCGCGGAAATGGACTAGCACACGCACGCGTACATACCAGAAACTACCTTTCATAGCATTAAACAGGCCCAAACGTCCTAACGAGCGAGCCTCACTGAGCGAGGCTAAGTTGTCCGTCTGGGCTGGATACAGACACGTCGCAGCTGCTGGAAGGTAAGACACCCGGGGCCGCTTTACGCTGTACGTACGCTTTTTACTGAAAGCAGCGGACGGACTGAGCGTGGTGGAGGTAAATAACAGACGGTGGCGGCCTTGCAGAGGCCAAATGGTTGCAAAGCGGCCGAATGGTTGCCGTGAGGCTACGTTAAGCTAATCCACAGCGGAACGACGCTGGGAGGGGGGGGGGGGGGGGATGCTCGTTGCGACGCTACCTGTGATAAATACGGAGCTGTCCGCGCCGTGGCTGAGGAGCAGAGTGGGCTGTCATATGGTTACAGAGTAAAAATAGCCCCGGACTCTTACATCAGTGGGGCTCCGAGTATTTTGAGCGGTGGACTCTTGAACCGGTGTCATTTTCCGTCGGCTGAGTAAATGGGCAGCAGCTTGGAGCGAGTAAATAAATATCCTAAATAACATTAAAAACGATGTAAGTGAAGACGCTGGCTCTCTCATGCCGTTGGCGTGTTCAGAGGACAGCCCGGGTGTTCAGGCTAGGGCCGACTGAGGTGACATGGCCGAGGCAGCGAAGCGGACTCGGGGACAAGCAGCACCAACAGCTCCCGGTCCTGATGGAGGACTTCAGCCGACTTCTGTTGGAGGCGTGTGGAGCGCATGAGTGATGTGGAGCGCGTTCGGGAATGGGAACGGGTCTGGGCTGCACAACAGTGCTGGTGCTGGTGCTGCTGGTGGTGGTGGTGGTGGAGGAGGAGGAGGAGGAGGATATGTGAGCAAAGCGCAGGGCTGGGAGTTTGTCCCCTGCTCCAGGCTGGAGAGAGAAGGTGGTAGGAGAAGGAGCAGAAGTCCCAGACCCTCTCCGGCAAGAGGGGCTCACTTTTTGGAGGCTCCCCCCGCACCAGCAGCCTGCTGTGATGGTCAGAGCCCGTGGCGTGAACTGCAGGGTCAGCACGCGCGGCTGAAGAAGAAGCTCGAGGAGATGAAGAGGCGACACGGGCAGGAGAGGGACGAGTGGATGAGGGAGAAGGAGGTTCTGTTGAGAGAAGTGGCCGAGATACAAGTAATGATGCATGAACTGGGAGGAAATTGGGGTTTGGTTTGCATGGTTTAAATGGGGCAAGAGGTTGTGTAAGGGAGGTGTTACAGGAGCAAAAGTCAATCATGTACAGTCACTGTACAGTGTGATGGTGGTGGTGGGGGGCTACAGGCAGTTTTGGGTTTTGATCACCTGCTTTTGCTTACACAGGGTGGAGAGAACCGGAGGATACTGCTGGATCTGAAGTCGGTTTTGGAGGAGGTGCAGTTAGAGGTGAAAAGGGAAGAGGGCAAACGGAGCGATTTACAGCTGCAGTACACGAAGGACCGCTGCGCCTGGGAGCTGGAGAGAGCTGACCTCAAATGCAGGATCGCACAGGTACTGCGAAGTCCCAAATCCTTACAAAGCATTGCATTTGTCCTTTCCACTGATTACCAAATGTGGCTAAGCTGAAACAGCGCTGGTTTAACAGTGATACCTTTCAATATCACAATACTTTCCAAATATGTCATGGTATTTTAAATTACCATGATGAGAGTTTGTGTTACTCATGATAATAACACCTTTACATCTGAAGCTGCCAGCAAATTCCACATTTACAGTTAACAGCCAGGGCTTGAGCTCCATGTAGTGGATACCACTACATAGAATAATAAAAATAATAATTATAACCGAGGCATCACTTTTTATAGTACTCCTTATCCATCATCTGTGCCTCTGAGAATATCACTAACTGCTCAGCAACTTCAGCATCATGATATACCCAGTGTTCAGCCCTTACGTTTTTCAGTGCTTATTATCAAAAATGTATGTTTGGTCTCTAGAGCTCCAACATCAGCTGGTTGATGGGTCACTCAACCCTCTGATGACAGATTGAGTGGCTTAAGGAATGTCTTGGTCAATTTAAGAAAATTCCATTTTCTCCATTTTCCAGGTATTCACTGTTGTTATGGATGAAAAGACGGTATCCTGTAAATAAGATCATTCACTTACAAAAGTCATTTCTAGCATTGAAGACATTAAATATAAGGTCCTATTCAGAGTCTATAGCATGTGCCCCATATTACAGTATAACACACTGCCCTATATGACCTGAAGTCCCATGTGACCTGAATTTACCCTTATGGTAGTCACTGACATTTGGCCTAGATTGAACCCAAACCACTGCAGTTTGTTGTAAGGAGGAGCATGTAGCTTAAAACTAGACCAGATAAAATTATATTGGACTCTCTGCGGTATATTAGCATTGGTATTGGTAATACCGTATGTGCATTCATCTGCAAACTGGGTCATATATGCACTTGACTGTTGTACGCGAACCCAATTTTATTCTCAATGCAAGGACTATTGTGCTGTCATGCTTAAAAAAGCCATTCTGTTTTTTTTTTTAGATTTTTTAAAAAGACTGAAAGGCAGTGTAGAATTTCAGACTTTCACTCTCTTCGTCTGTTTTAAACTCTAGAGCGTATTGATTGGTTCTACTCCTGCAGAACTCCTGTGTGTGACACCCTTATAAAGACACAGTCCAGACTTCTCTAGTGTGTTTACTGTCCTCAGGGAAAGCAGGTTTAATCCCCTTCTGTAGTTTATGCATTGAGCTTTGAGTGAGTCGCTAGAAGGCTCTCCTAATACAGTAGTGCAGTGTAGTCTGGGCTGGGCAGAGGAGATGGAGAGGAGTGCTGCTGTGGAATGCTGTAGGGGTGTACGCACCTCAGTCAGGAAGTGCTGTGATATTAGATACAGATTTGTCTGGATAGTCCATGCTGGCCTCGGATCTTCAATCGAGACAGGTCTCTGCTATTATGGCCAAGATGTTACAAAAGCTTAGCTGTATCTTTCGTGGATAACCTAATCAGCATATCTGCATCTAGACAAATGGACTGTGATGGCTGCGAAAGTGTTTTTGCTTTGTCATTTTTTTATTGGCGGTTTACTCACAAAACCACTGCTGCACTTGTTTCTCTCAAAGAAATGCAGAAAGGAGCTGTGTTTAGTTGCACAAACCAAGCCAAAGTATTGGTTGGCACAGATAATAGAATCCAGGGAGGAGTCGAATGAAACTGCAATCCACATCCTACCGCAGTTTATACTGCAGCCTCAGAGGACGTCCCTGGTTTACCACCAAGCATGCATGACCGGGTATTTGCCAGCATATTCCCTGCATATTTTTGATTTTTAAAGCAGAAGTGGTGTACTCTATGTGTCCCTGTGGCCCCACCCTTAGGAATGTGAGATGCTAAAGCATTGGTCTTGCTGTCTATTTATAGTGGGCCGCCTCTGTGACACTCTTACCCAGAGACAGAGCCTCAGTCACAGAGCCACAGCAATGATCATATTTTAAACTGAGCTATAAAGCAGCAGGTTGTTTCCCTCAAGCCTGAGCATGACGCAAAATAAGTAGTGCAGTGTTTTACATGCCGCTGGTTTGTCAACACACTGTGCCAGTCCTCCTAGGAGGATTCATGCACATAATGACCGCGTCCTAACCCTTTTCATGGTCCAGTGGTACGTTGTTTGTACAGGCCCGTTTTGAGTCCGGTTTTGTTGCTATGAACAGCTGTCCTATTTCTGTCAGTGTTTGCTGTTTGGGACAGATGGCGAATAACTCAGCATGTGTTTACCTGGTTATTGAGACTAAAAACATATTAAAGGGGTTGTTGTACAAAGTCAAAAATCATTATGACCACTACCGTAACTATTTACTACAGTGTTGTTTGTGTGCTCTATAATGAGCTATGAAAAAGCTACATGCGATAGTACACAAAAAAGTTGGTATATTAAAGAAGTTGGGAAGTTCCATTGCACTGCAAACTACTATATACACTAATTGAGCTTTTCATTTTATCCCATTGCTCCATAAACCACATCTAAGTAAAGGCTTTGATACAAGGCTGCCAATGAAGTTATCACCAGCTTTTCAAGACATAAGCATCATGTCACCTAAAGTAGTTGTCGTGGTCAGTGTTGAGGAAAGCTACACAAGATTCTTGACAGGAATGCAGGGTTTCCGTTTTCAGAGCAGCTCAATGGAATATGTTAACCAAGTCAAAGAAGCAGGCTGTTTAAACACCTGCCACTGCTGCAGACACAACACCATGATTTATACTTCTACCCAAGGCATGCCCATAAATCACTACGCTCCTATTCACATCTGAATGAACTCAAATACCAGTAACCAAAATACACAGGCAAAATATTCCAAAAATGTGAGGCTAGTGATATACAGTCAGTAGCCAGACCAGTGTTCTTCTACCCAACATACTAATAACCTTTAAATAATGTCTTACTGTTTACTGTATTTATGTTTATTTGTCTTTGTTCTAATAATACAGTGCCTATAAAGAGAATTCACCTGTTGGATATTTCCTCCACCATACTGCTTTTATAAGTGGAACCATGGTCAATATAATACAAGAATTTTCTAAAGAATTGTTTAAAAAGTGAAATTGATGTCTACAAAGGAAAGACAAGTAAATAAAAATATATAATGTAAAAAATTATAGCATAAATATTATCCCCCTTTAAAGTGACATATTTCAACAGAGGTCCAGACAATTGGTGCTAGTAGGTGAAGACATTTTGTGCTATTGGTGCATTTCACAGCTAGTGAAATGTAGATCACTGGACTGCAGTGAATGTGTCTCAAGGGGTCCAGTCACTGGTTAAATCAGTATTCCTGGCTACAAATACACCATCAACACAAAAGAACACTTGATGCAACCCTGAGAAAGCTTATTGAAGAGTGTAGGTCAGGGGTAAGATACAAAAAAATCCCAGTCACTGAACACTGCCTAGAGTTAAATCCATCATTAAGAAATGGAAAGAATGTGGCACATGTGTAAATCTGCTTAGAGCATCCAGCCCTGTCCTCCCAAACTGAGTGACCATGTAATAAGGAGACTAGTGAAGCCACCAATACACCTATGACCACTATAAATGGCATTTGCACATGTACCATATTCCATCCTTTTCTTAATGATGGATTTAAATGAGCTCCAGGGGATGTACAGTAACTAAGTATTTTTTTATGTATCCCATGACTTATTCTCATCAATACCCTTTTCTTGGGGTTGCACAAAGTGTTCTTTTGTCTTTATGGTGTATTTGTAGTGATTACAAATGGATCTCCCTTTCCAAAAACATAGTGTGTATTGTATCAGTGCTCAATAGAGGGTCATATAGGCCATGTCCTTTTATGTCATGCCATGTCTCTCTATGGCATATGGAATCTTTCAGCATCTACATGCAGGTGTGTGCGAGTTGGCTTTGGCCAAATATCTTATAGGATGTGTGTGAGGACAGCAAGTCCCTTATATCCCCAGAGTGTGCCAACCATTCAGACTTTTCCTGTCCTCCTAACCCTTTTATTTCCACCTTTCCTCAAAAAGCGTTCTAGCTTTTTCCTCGAAATATCCTCCACATACCCCTGTTTCCCTGTGGTACTCATTGAATACTTGACTCTTCCCCTCTGCAGTTGGAAACAAAAGGACATAGCTCAGTGGTGGGAACTGTAAAGAGTACAGAGACTGGCGATACACTGAGAAGGGAGCGAGAGGAGCAGAGGAGGCTGCTGGCTGACACCCATACTGCAGCAATGGACCTGCGCTGCCGGCTGGAGCACACCGAGAGAAGCTGGATGAGGGAGAAATCCGAGCTGCTGGAACGATTTGACTTGGAGAGGAAGGAGTGGGAGAATCAGCTCAGGGACATGCAGTGTAAGATTGAGGAGGTAAGTCTGCAGATGGATGCCAAGCCCCGGATACAGTCTGCCACACCCTAAAGGTCGTCTAAACAACTGAAATGCTGTCCAGCTCATTTACAACTTACTCCTAGATTGTTGCTGAGCTTGACAATACACCAAAACAATTAAGCTTTTCTCAGAGCAACAGCTCCAGGGTGGCTATTATAATCACAAGATCCAGAACAAAACACAGCTGCTGGTCAGAAGTAGGCATATATCGTTACCTACAACGGAATGCTATGTTGAACCTTACTGCACCAGGATACATAAAATAGGAGAAACTGAGCAGCAGTTTTGTTTGCTGACATTGTAATGGTTTTCTTATTGCGTAAAGTAAGAATAGGCTCAGTATGACTGATTTAAGACATACTCTGCTGCAGTCTTGGGCTGTTAGTGGGTGGTGAAAAAGGGGGGAGATGGAATTACCGAACCCCTGGGGATATCTAGCAGAATGGTTTTAAATCTGACACTCTTTGGAAAAGAGATTAGCTTTTTAATGGCACAAGAGAACTGGATCGAGAGCTTAACCAGTGGAACAATACGCTTTGAAAAAACGTGAGCTGTAGGCCTCCCAAATACAAATTCAAAGCCAACAAAAGAACAAATGAACAGAAAAGGAAAGCAATAACTGAATCTTATTTTTCTGAGCACTTACACAAGAAGATATACATTGTGTGTATAAATGACAGTCTGGAGATATTTTTAAGTGTGTGATTCATGTATGTCTATCTGTCTGTTTCAGCTGTATAATGAAGTGAAGACCCACCGAGAGAGAGGTGCTATTGGACCAAACGCAGATGCACAAAGAAGTGCCATAAGGCTCAGCACACGCTCTGCCAGCACTGTGTCCAGTTCTCTAACTGACCCCTCAGAGGTTCAAGGCAGCAGCTACTCTGAGCCTCTCACGCAGCACAGCCACAGCAGCACTGATTCCAGTTATAACTGCAGCGAACCCAATGACCAGCGGTGCCATGTACAAAGTGGGCCATCAAAGCAGCCTAGCTCTGGGAAGTATGAGCATGAGGAACTTGAGGCCATTAATACTGCAGAGCTAGAAGACATGCTGCATGGGTGTTTGAGTAAAGGACTTGAGAGCAAGCCTGCGTCGACTGGACAAGAGGATCTCCTCAACCCCTTCTGGGCTTTTCAGAGCATGGACATCAACTGTGCAAGTGATAAAAAGAAGAACACAATGGCTCTCAATGCTGTGAGTTTTCTTGGCTTACAATACTTAGTCACGTTAAACATGACTTGGGTTCCTGCCACCGTTTAGTTTCACAATCCCAGCGCTGCTGTATAATTTGTTATTCTGCAACCCTTTTGCACAAGTTTTATCTGTGGCAGAACTGTGGTTTGTCGGTATACCATCTGACCAGTTGAGTTATTTAATTTGTCCTAGGCTCTTAAAGAAATAGCCAGGGTAAGTGAGGAACTGTGCAGCTACCAGGATGAGATCAGAAAGAAGTCTGATGTCAAGAGGTAATTCCTAATATGTTTTTCCACAAATTGAGACTGCTCTGCACTTGCTTCATGGGGTAATGGTTTTCATCCCTCATTTTCTACCTCAGAAGCCACACAGAGTCAGCGTTCTTTCCAGAAGAGGTTGAAATGACTGAAGAGTTGGAAACAGGCGATACTGATTTCAACTTGACTGAGTGGTGCAAGGATCTTCAAGGCATTGACACACAGAAATGGATCAACTGGGAGGACATCAAAAAGGAGTCAAGCAGGACTGAAAGTGACATTAAGCCGCCCTTAAAGAAAAGACAAGCCCCTCCTATCCCTGTACGGAGCACATCTTGGTACCTGAACAGTTCCCCTGCCAAAGAAGTAGACACCAGTGCACCAGAACCACCCATAGACAGAGGGTGTCAAAGCCCTTGCATTCACAGAAAGTGCAACAGCCCCTCCATAGTCCGGAAATTTGAGGCAATGCTTCAAGAGAACGAAGGAAAGATTCTGACAGACTCTGGGATAGTGTCCTGCTCAGTGCCTCTTGATTCCAAGTGCAATATCAGCTGCTGCCAGAGCCAATGGTCCTGTGATGGAAGCAGGTTTGGCAGCAGCAAGTCATCCACATATGTGCCTGTCCAAAAATGCCTCTCAGATGTTAACATTGCGGCTGCAGGGGCTGAGAGCAGTCAAACCCAAATGGGTGTAGAGAATAAACAAAACGTGAAGGGAGAGCATCTCATGGACTCAACACACAGGGGCATGGCTACAGACTCTGCACAGTCTCTGGACAAAACCTCGCCTCGTATCAATACCAAAGTCTCTCTGAGAAATGAGACATTAGAACGGAAAACGGCTGAGTTCAACCGTATGCTCTTCCAGGCAGGCATGGGTCTTCAGTGCAATGAGGACAGTTTCAGCTCCACAGATGTGCACGGCACAGCTGACAGTACCACTGCCATTCCATTATCGTATTTTGAGGACAATCCAACAGATGTGCTATCCGATCTCATGGTACAGCTTCCAAAGGGCAAATGTGCAGAGACCGCTCCTCAGACATCACCACAGTTAAAGCGCCACACAAGGAACTCCATTTCTGACCTTCCACCTCTGCAGCAGGGTCTGAAACAGAAGAAGGTTACCTCAGACATATCAGAGCATCTAGCAGTGAAACATGAAGACTCAAACTTTGTATGCCTGCCAGTGCACACAGAAGACAGGGAACTAAAGCCTTTGTGCCTGGAGCACAGGACATCTACCACTCACTTTGATGCAAGTGTGAGACTCGATCAGACTGCTTTGGATGTGAGTACACCACAGCTGAAACAGCAGACAGATAAGCCCAGTAAAGCAAAGTCTGACGGCTCAGGTCAGCATCCTGCTGAAACAAAATCTAAACAGCCTGAGCGTACACAGCAGGACACACCTAATACCAGGTCAAGAGTTTTAGACGAACATCCTTGGAAACCCATGACTCTGGCTGCTTACCCTCGACCAGTAGAGTCTCGGTCCAACTATGGAGCAGTGGAGAGGATTTTGAAGAGTTACGAAAATATGGGACGATCCCAGCAAGGCTCTCAGTTGCAGGCCAGTCCAGGGAAGGAGGAGGACCTCATGGAGCTGTTGGATATGCTGGAAATTCAGCATCAATCTAGATCCTGTCAAAGACTCTCACACACACCTCACCACCAGGCCGTAACCCACAAAGAGGCACATGTAACTGTGAAGGTTAGTACCCCAGTGCATAGAAAAACATGCCTAGAAACATCATTAAAACCTCATACAGTCACACTGGTATCTCCCCCCGAAGCAGAAACATCTAAATACACACTAGACAGGTCAAATGAGGGAGGTGTAGTATATGAGGTGCAGGTGTAGATGTCTCCTCTGTGTGTGTTCTGCATTCGCAAACACAAGACTGCCCAGACTGTTTAAAACAACTATTCACCGGTCTTTATCATGGTCTGGAGACGCACTGTAAAAGCAAATGTTTTATATCTGGGTTTTTTGTAGCGCTATAGTGAGTTTTTTACGCATCTGGAAATATTTAGAATTTATCAGGGAAAATACCCTGACTCCAAAAAACCTTTAAAAAGCACAATTAAAATTCCTAAAGCTGAATTCCATCAAAAATATTTCCAGATTGCACAATGCCAAGCACATCACTATTAGGAACTATTCAGTTCTGGTATGTGCAGAAAATGAATGCCCTTTCTTATTATAGAGGTGAAACATTTTCTTTAAGCCACTGAAATAAAATAAAATAGTGGCACAGCATTTTGGCACCATTACCAGGTCTAAAATCGAAACCTTTCATCTTTAGCCCTGTTGGAAACTGCTCTTAGACCGGAGGCAGGGCTTTTACTGCAATTACCGAAATATCTCCATCCGGCCAGCAGAGAAACAGCTCGCCACAGGTTGCTTTTGTAGATTACACAGGCAAATCAGCCACTCTGAAGGCTATCAAACAGAAAGATTAAGCTTTTTGTTTTATCTAAGCTTGCTTAAAATGGAGGCCATTCGCAGCAGTAATTTAATGTAAAAGCCAGGAATGCTTGAATATCATAAAGTAAGCTGATAAATGATGGATGACCGAGCTTTCTGGCAGCTTAAAGCACATCATCTATGCATAAAACATTAAGATTTCTTCAAAAATGTTTGTCTCTACAGCAAAACAAAGAGTCCACATTAAGCGCCAAGAAGAGTTTCTCGCGTCCAGCCTGTCCTGCAAAAAGACGTCTGCCCTCGCGCTGGGCTAACCGCTCTTCCTCCACCTCATCTACATCCTCTCCCTCTCCCTCACCAACAGCACAGCCCACAATCGCCACACCACGGCAAACATTCACCTACTCCGCCTTTCACACAGAGACAGTCATCATGTGAGAGCGTATGTGAAAATACGACTGATGATTAATTAGTTCAATGCCTTCCAAGCTGAGTGTTGCCTCATCTCTTCTTGATTACCTTTGTACATACCAACAATGACTGTTAATCCAGCTCATTTAGCAAGTTACAGCCTGGCTTACTGTTGCTTTGTATTAATTACAGGTTTTGTATAGTCTGCATATCAAGCGTATCGCTATCTGTTTCCATCTTGAATCATGAAATGCAGCTGCCTATTTCCATGGTTCATACCAAAGGCTGTGTCCACAAACCAATGATCAGATTTGCATTCTTTGTACCTGAAAACTGCCGTAATATTTCTCCCCATGTTTTTAGATGCCTAGTTTTTTTTTTTTTAACCATACCGTGAAGCTGTAGTGTTGACAACTGCAATGAAATCCTTTCTTATATTTCCTGACTCTTATAAAACATGACTTGTATTAAAAAGACTAGCATTATAAACTCACTCTTAACTGCTTAAACTGAGGTGATACATATCATAAAAATAAAGCCTACAACCGCTGTTTCCTAGTAATAATTATCTCAAATGCAATGGCTTTTATCAGGTCAACAAAAATAAAGTGAGTACAACACCCCATTTTCCGTTCCTTGATTGTTCAACACAAGGTCGAATTTTAATGTCCGGTCAAATGCATTCTTTGCCTGCAGACACTGATTAGGACAGTCATCAGACAGACACCTTGACACACATCTGAAGTATTCTGCTAGGCAACATCCTCTGGCTTTGCCATTATGACAGTTATGTGATGGGTGACAGTCCCATGTCAAATCAATCATCTCAAATGGGCTTCTGATTTCAGCATCTAGGACACCACTTTGGCCAGTCACCAACTTTAGTAGTCTGTCAGTCTGTCTGGGGATATTTTAACAGCCGAGAGTCAATAGGTTCTACCAAGTGCAAGCACTGAGACACCTAACCCCTAGCTGTAACGTGGTACCCTTTGACCAAAATAGCGGGTGTGACAATGTTTTGGTGCCAGAAATCCTATCCCAATGGTGATATAAATACTACGTCCCTTTCCTGAAGTGGAGTCAGGCACAATTTCCTCTTTTCCGGTTGAGGTGTCTGCGTAGGAATGACCAATTCAGTGTGATTATCAGGATCTGCTCACAATGACAGCCTAATGATGCAAAGCAAGCTTCATCAGATTGCTGCAGGACCCTTAACGTTTTAAAGATCATTGTTCTTTACCTTAGGATTCTTCTTCAACACCCAGATATTCACCTAAAACATCTGATCACAGCTGTGGCATCCTGTCAGCTAAGCTTAGAACAAAGGCTGTTCCTACATGTTTGCCACATTTTTCCCCACCACCAACTCATCAACCTTTCAGTCTCTTCTCCCACAGCCCTTCCCCACCAGGAAGCGTAAAGCCATGTAAATAAAGGCCTCGGAGCTGGAGCATCTGTCATGCTGTCACTCACACAACCTGAAATAGGCATTTTACTGCCACCTAAACTGTCCATCAATGTGAGGGTGTGGTAATAGGTTGCATGCAACAAATATCCAAGACTGTGAGGTCAGAGATTCAACTTCTCAGAAATCAGACCACTAGCTTCAAGCTAGAATGCTGGTAATAATACAATCCAATATACTGCAATACTATTTGACACAATGTGAAAATGCTGCTTTGTTTTGCTAAGTATGCTGTTATGGTAAAGTATGTTTCAGAATGTGCTCAAGAAAAAAAGACGTGATACATATCTGACTTGGTGAGGTGGTTCTGCGTCCAATAAAACATTGTGCCAGTAACACCTTCCCGGAGAACACTAATATTAATTTTTATATTCATTCTGCTCCTCCGTAATTATACTACAGAACCATTTGTACTATATATTACCTCCTCTGTCATCCTCTACAGTAGAAATGCAGAGTAAATGCTGAATCACAGATACACTATATACATAATACTGTGTTGTAGGTAGCAAGCAATAAATACTTTATTGGGAACACTACACTAATATTTGGCAGGCCCTTCTTTTGCTCTCAAAACAATCTCAGTTCATTGTGGCATGGATTCCACAAGATTTTAGAATCATTATTTCAAGATTCTGGTCCATGTTCCCTGCAGATTCTTATGCTGTAAATTTCCCGTTGCACCACATCCCAAAAGCATTCTATTAGATTCAGATGCAGTAACTGGGCAGGCCAATGAAGAATGGCAAAACCCACTGTTGGAAATGATATTTGCTTTGTGACATGGTAAGTTATCATGCTGAAGTAGCCAATAGAAATAGATCGTAAATTGTGGTCATGAAGGGATGCACATGGTCAGTAACGAGACTGTGGCATGCAAGCCATGATCTATTAGTATTAACATACCCTGAATTGTGCCAAGAAAACATTCCCCACTAGATTACACCACCTCCATCAGCCTGGACAGCTGACACAAGGCAGGTCAGGTCCATGGATTCATGCTGTTGCCGCCAAATTCTGACCCTACCATCTGTGTGCCTTAGCAGAAATCGAGAATCATCAGACCAGATGAATTTTTTAAGTTTCTCTAGACTTCAACTGTCCAGTTTTGGTCAACCTGTGCACGCTGCAGCCTTGGCTTTCTGTGCCTGGCTGACAGAAGTAGAACCTCCCTGCTGTTGTGGCCCATTCGCCATAACCTCTTGATTCTCTGCACTGTGATAAATTTTATTTATTTATTTATTTTATTTTTTTACTTTGACCCTTTGGCCTCTGTGAGGACATTTAGTTGCCACAGCCTTTCTGTCAGCTTGAACCAGCTAAAAATCTCTGCCTGTCTTGCAACAACAATTATGCCTCAAACTTACTAAGAATATCTGACAATATCCGAAGCTACTGGCCCATATCTGCATGGTTTTGTGCAGTGCATGCAGCCATGATTGGCTAATTTGATAATTATATGAATGAGTAGATGTACACGTTATCCTTGTATATCTTGGTGAGTGTACAATATGTATATTGATGCTGAATGAAATTTCATCAAATCTCCATTTCTTTTACAGCCTTAGTGTACATATATAGCGTGTAGTGCTGTAAAGGGATCATATTAAAAATAAGACAATATGCATATGTTTCTTAACATATCTATAATCTATAAACACAAATAAAACAACAATAGAACAAATAAAATAAGCAATATATTCAGATTTTCACAGTGTTCATTTAACCATTTCCTTAAATATTCCAGTACAGTAAGTCTTAACACTTACTACTCAACAACTAGTTTACCTAATCAATCCTCCATTAAAGGAACTCAGGTGAGCTGCTGGTGAAACTGAACAGATCCAAATCATAGATGGAGTTCACAGAGACGGCAGCAACCAAACCTGTTCTTCTAACCAAATTGATCATTTACCTAGCACACGTCTTGCTTTCTATTGTATTTAGGATTATTTGTATTTGTTCTAATGTAAAATTATATTTTACAGAGGAAAAACACTCTCCCTGCAGAGATATACAGTTGATGAATTATAGATGAATTATTTTCCTTACTGCCGAAGACTCTTGCACAGTTCATCAAGGGAGGCCTATCTGTGTAGGCCTGGGACTGTGGACCTGGAAGACACTCAGTGCATGTTACATAGACACATGTAGCTCAGTGAACATTAAGAAATTCTGAGCCAGCTTGACATTAACAGTGTGCAGGTCAGTCTGGTTAGTGTGATTAACAACTGTAGTATAGTAATCTTAATCTTATAAGTGACGTGTCTTCGAGGACACTACAACATAAGTATTTGGTTTGGTGAATGGATCATCAATCAATACTACCTTACCAATACTACACATTCAGGACAGCAGGAAACAAAAGGATCAGGAAAGAAGCATATGGAAAGTAAATTTGGCCAAGGTATCCCTGTCTTTTTACTCTCATGAGTGTTCTGTCTTGCAAAAAAGCTTAAAACTGTTTCTACTTGAAGAATAAAGAGGCCAGATGTAAACATAGCCTAGGCTGAATTCAGGGCAAGTCTCCTGCAATAATAAGCCACTGCACAGCCTATTAGCAGGACATAGCCTACAGACACATGCCTTAGAAGTAGGCCTAACTGCTCCTGATCTGGTACCACAACGTGTCATATGGTGTTTGGTTCCCTCTAGTGGTAAAGCTAACTTCCACCCCGATATCGATTTCATTTGCGTGTTTAATTGCTTAAACGTTGATGTGAAATATAAATAAATAGTTAAAAAGTTCATCTTTAAAAAGAGTTAGCTAAGCGTACTGACCGACGTGTTGCCGGAACAGGGAATCACAGGGAATCACAGGGAATGCTGACTCTGGGCGCGGATCTGAAGTTCAGCACTGCAGTTTCCGGCGGGCTGAATAACAGTAAACACTCTACGAGTCCTGCAGGTTTGTTTAGCCTGGGCTTTGCTTGTAGCCTGCTGGCTAATGTCGTATTGAACAGCCGGTAAAACAGGCATTATAATTACAGTTAATTGTAAAGTTCAGAGTCATTTTTGTGTTTATTTTAAAGCGCGTTTATCAGATCGGTGAATTAGGTGGCAGGGGGTCTGATAACGCAGGGCTTCCACGGTCCTCTTCTGCTCAGTGGTAGAGGTGGTTCTGTGTACAGTGAAGAGAGCACAGAGATGGTGCTTGTAGATCTGTGTAGGTGAATTAGCCTAATGTGGCTGTTTTATGCATTTCAGACTTACTGAAACATGAAGCCAGCACAGTAACCTCTTGAGACCCTGTGTGCTCCAATGGGGACATTTCATTTCTGCTTCTCTGAGCCATAATAATACTTGGTTTTCTAAAACTTTGACCATTTGGCCTCATATGAGGACATTATTATTATTATTATTATTATTATTATTAATAATTTTTTTGTTGCAAAAAACTCTTGTTAGGTCCTACTAATCCCAAATATGAGAAATTAAAAATGCATGCCAAGCAAAAATCTGCATCCCAGGAGGTTAAATCCACATACAAGTACCACTCTGCAGTCTCTGGGATGTGTCATGATCAAACAATAATAAAATTACAATCTGTATTTCCTAATATGTGACAGTTCTGTCTGAATGGTGGGTGGGAAACTGAAAACTTCTCAGGTCATTAGCGACACTAATGTGCAATGTCATGTTGAGTAATTGTACCACTTACAGTGTTGTGCTTTCATAGACCTTGTAATAGTATGAATATGCATGTGTTTATATTATAGACTATACTATCCTTCATGATAGAGGGGATATTTCTCATTACCCCTACAGTGGAGACAGTAGGATGGCTTTGTGTGCTGCTGCTCGTCCACTCCAGAGCACACGGAATGCTTTGGGAAGGTTTTTTAAGCAGAGCAGCACATTCAGCTCCAACGCTAGTAACCCACAGGAGGAAGAGATTCGACAGAAACTCCGGCTGTTTTCAGGAGGCTCCATAGATCTTCGGAAACAGGAGTCAGGCATTGCAGTGATGACTGTCAATAATCCTGCACTCAAGAATGCCTTCTCAGGTACATAATGTGACATGGCATTTGATCTTCACTTCCGTTCTGAGCTTTTAGTCAGTTCTGTCCTGTTGTGTCTTTTCCAGGAAGCATGATGATAGAACTGGAGGAGCGGGTGAGTGAGCTGGAGACATGGACAGAAGGAAAAGGCCTTATTGTTCAAGGGGCAGCTGGAATGTTCTGCTCTGGATCTGATCTGAATGCAGTCAGAGCAATATCAAACCCACAGGTACAGTTCCTGAAAAACTGAGATCTACATAACCAGCATTGTCTCTGATAAGTAGCACATTCAAATATCTTATTACAAAGTTTCAGAGGATAATTTGATGCAATCAGCTACATCAGAATCAGGCTTTATTGGCCAAATATGTTTGCACATTGAACACAGTAGCTCATTATACATAATAGCAATACCATATCATGCCATGCAGGCATCTAGTCCTGTAGACATTCACACCCAGTTGACTGGAACAAACAGAGCACAAGCGCATTAAAGCATTAAAGGTTATAGAGGATAACTCTCTGTCAGATTCTGACAGAATACATTAAAATACGACCCTTCCTCTCTAGAGAGACCGCCCAGATGCTTGTTCAGTCTCTCGTCACTTCGAGACTTGACTACTGCAACTCTCTTCTGGCTGGTCTCCCTCCATCAGGGGCATTATCCAGAATGCAGCGGCATGGGTCGTCTTCAACGTTTCTAAATTCATCCATGTCACTCCACTGCTGTGGTCACTTCACTGGCTTCCCGTAGCTGCCCGCATCAGATTCAAAACCCTGACTTAGTTTGGTTAATCTTTTCCCCCCCACCTAAAAAATGCCTCACTGCTTTCGTTCTAAATCAAGACAGCCATATTTGCACATTTATAAATAAAGCAGTATTTATAGATATAAAAATAAAAGTATTCACTAGTGTGTTTCAGCCAGGTTAGATATCAATACTGTGTAAAGAAAAAAGATTCAAATAGAATAAAATCAAATGTAAAGGGTTATGGACAAACAGAGGGTCAAGTGAAACAATGCTATGTGCAACAGTGAGTCATGAGGTAAAATGAGATAAATTAACCTATAGCTGAAACCACTAGTTTTCTTCGTTATTATGTTGTTGTGGATTTCTTTGCATCCTTCCTTGGAAGCTGGCTGTCTTTTATATTCATAAAAAGTAAGATGGATTTATCTTTGTCTTCATTTCAGGATGGTGTGGAAATGTGCAAGTTTATGCAGAAGACTCTAACAAGACTGCTTAGGTGGGCCTACATGAAGTTGAAGCTTCTGTAAAAGAAAAATTCTTAAATGTAATACTGAAGTTGCTATATATCAAAGCTTACCTTTATTTCTTAGTTTAGGTTGCCTCTCATCTCTGTGGCTCTGGTTGAAGGAAAGGCCTTGGGTGGAGGTGCAGAACTCACTACTGCCTGTGACTTTAGGTAAAATTGCTTCATTGCAGACAGAACAAATTTGTAGCTGCTGCACATAAGCCTAAAGGTCAACATGCCCAATGCCAAATGTTGGCTAGAATTGGGCTATGCCACAGTTAGGATGATTAAGCTCCATTGAGTACCTGAATTGTTGTGTCCAAATGCAGTCAAATCCTCAAAGTGTTCCAATGTTCCAACACCTTCCTAGAACATAGAGACTGTTACTGCAACAAATGAAAACAAAAATACATTGAAATCAATACATTTGATTAGATGAGCAAGTGTCTACGCACTTTTTGACATATAGTGTATGGCATAGTAGTCGATCAGATTTGATGTTTCTGTCTGTTTAAAATAAAATATATATATATATATTTCTGCTGGCAGGTTGATGACCTCTGATGCTGTGATCCAGTTTGTCCATAAACACATGGGCTTGGTCCCTGGATGGGGTGGTGCTGCAAGGCTTGTCCGAATTGTTGGCAGCCAGAATGCCCTAAAATTGCTTGGTGGAGCAACGAAAGTTGATCCACACTTGGGGAGGCAAATTGGACTAGTTGACGAAGTGCTGAGTTCACCTCTTGCTTCAGAAAGTTCCCTAGTGAAGGCTGAAGAGTGGCTAAGCCAGTTCACGAAGGGATCGGCTCCTGTAATCAGGGCTATAAAGAACGTGGTGGTGTCCGGAAGAGAACTTCCTTTGGAGGAAGCCCTGAGAACTGAAAAATATATATTTGGGACTGTATGGGGTGGGCCAGCCAATCTTGAAGCTTTGGCACGAAACACTAAACACAAGTAAGAGAAACTGTACAAATGTTTAAAAATAGACAGTTTGCCTGTTTAATCACTGAATAGTTTGTAAATGTAGAATATTGCCTAATGCAAAAGTTTGGGAGCCCTTGGCCAACATAAACATTTTTTTTATTGAGAGCTGTATAGTGTTTGCTGATCTTTTGTGGAATCCATTTTCTTCTTCACCCCTGCAATATTTTCAGTGCCACTGGTGGCAACACAACCCTAAAGCATGATGTACTCACTTCCCACACTTCATAGTTGGCAAGGAGTTCTTTTCATAAAATGCTTTTCTAATCTATAATAATAATAATCTATAATATCTGTAGTAATTAATCTATAAAACAAACCAAAAGTACTGTGTATTTGAATGTATGTCCGATTTCTGTGGAAGACTCAAAAAGCATATTATTTTATTGCAAAATGACATGCACTCATTTTACATTCATTGTAATCCATTTAAGTTATTTGAAGCTATTTTGAAGTTACTCTTGAGCCATTTCTACTAGGCTAACGATTTTAAAGATTCCTAATGTTCCTGGCTGAAAATCAGCTGAATCTGTCAATTAAACTTTTTTGATTGAGTGATAAAGGGGGAGATTATTTTTAAATGATTTGCATGTTGGATAACTTTGCTCCTTAATTAAGGCTAATAATCAAAATATAATAATAATTGGAATATAATTCTCTATGTCTAATATTTCATTAAAATAATCAATTTCTATGTCGACATACACATGCCACACACAAGAAGCAAGCATTAATGTGGTAATCACAAGGTTCAGGGTTCAAAATTGTAGTATTGCACTTGCAACTAGAAAAATCACCATGCCGTTGGGCTAACAACGTTCATAAACATCCTTATTTCTTGTTGTTTGAGAAACATTACAATGGTTCAGTCTTTTTCTGTCCCAAAGCAATGCAGAGAAATGTCTTTGCTGGAAGTAGAACCGATTGCTCTATTTCAGACCTGCAGTGATTACCTGTATGCTCTAGGTTAGTTTTCCATGTCCTCTCACCTGTATTCAAAGCTCTAAATAGCCGTGCACGTGTGTACCTCACTTACTGACTGTCTGAGTGTTTCAATGTGTGACATTAGGTCTGAAGATACTGATTTTGAGTTAGTCCCCAGCTGTAAATCATGGAAAGGTAGAGGTATTTTTGTTATTATGCTTCTAAGCTTATGTAAGACTGTCAAGCTTGGCACTCACTTTCAAGAAATATCAGTTGAGCGTGGTTAACTCTGCTCTATGTCACCATAGCATGGCTCTCTCTGTGCTCTGGTTCCAGCTTTCCGAGGTTGCATTTGTGCTACTTTTTACTTTCCAAGT